>NC_060267.1:88424360-88443892 GCF_021613505.1 Equus quagga
CATCATCATCATCATCATCATCATCATCATCATCATCATCATCATCATCTTCTTGCACACCCTTTGGGACTGAGGTGTTCTTGGTTGCCAGCCTACATCTTCTCCAGATCAGACTTCCCATGAGGAGGATTGCCTGCTGCCACCCTCCTCCCTGCCACCCTCCAGGACCCATCCCTGAACAGTGAAATGACCTTCCTGGGTTACATTCTGTTGAGCCACATGTTCCCAGCAAGAGGCTTGGAAGGGTGTCTGTGGTTCTGGAGTAGGAGTTCCCGTGTCAGTCAGAGAAATCGCATGATTTCTGGAATTTACCAGATACCACTGCGTGTTTATTTTGCATTTTCTGACCCTGAACGTTGAAATCAGGGAAGTGATCAGATTGTCTGGTTCCGGTAGCTGAAGATCCTGCCCCTCTGTGCTGATGCTAGCCTGCCCAGGCCCAGCCAGAGCCGCCCCACCTCCTCCAGCCCTGCAGGGCTCACCTTGAGAGGAAAGGCTGGCCACTACAACCCTGACTCTTTCCCCCTAAAAGCTGGCCTCGGGGAAAAGTCACCATTATACTATCCTTCAAGGCCAGGGTCACCCCTCAAGCTCCAGGGGGAGCAGGCTCTGAGTTCCCCCACCTGGAGCAGCTTGACTGACTTGGACCCTCCACTCACATGGGAAAGCAAGCTGCCCTTTGTGGGTACTTGCATCTCCCTCCCTAATGACGGGCCAGTGGGGTGGGACAGGTGGCTTCACCTCCTTGAGCCTCAGTTTCCTCATCTAAGAGAGTGAGAACAGTGCCCCTCACAGAGTTGGGAGGAATGGCGTGCGAAAGCACTAAGTTGTCTCATAGTCAGCAGTTGAGGAATGGCAACTGCTCCTAAGTGCCAGGCAGCCAAAACCACCAAGAGAATACTCCGTCAGGAAGCCAAGGACCAGAGACCCGGGAGGTAGCCCCACCCCAGGAGATCCAGGCCTAACAATTGTGGCCATCCAGTCTCACAGACACTGACAAAGCCCATTCAGTGTGAGCTGCGGCAGAAACCGACAACAGTGGTGCCTCTGAGAGCAGAATGCCAGGAGGCCACCCACACGATGCTGGCCCCAAACATGGACCCAGTCCCTGTGCCAGACTCCATAGGAGACACATGTGACGCATAGGCCACATGCGACTCCTCAGCCTCTCCCCAACCCTGAGAGGTGTGGGAGGAGCTCGGGCTATAGAGTTAAACAGACCTGGGTTGAAATCCTAGCTTACTAGGCTCATGCCTCGGTCAGGTGTCTTCACATCCCTGAGCCTCAGTTTCCCCATTCTGGGGAGGATAATGGTGCTTAGAGCTCCAGTGAGATAAGGAGTGCAAAGGCCCAGCGCATATGAGCACTTGTTCACTACTAACTCTTCCATGAGCTGCCCCAGTGACCTTGGTGTCCATGCACACCCCCACAGCCCATGCACTTGGGAGCACCCCACTCCTTTAGGAAGAACATGAGGAAAGACTGCTGAAAAGGCTAGACTGGTTGGAAAATGCTGATTTAAAGCTTTCCATCAACAAGCGTCAGTCCTGCCAAACATCTGTTAAGCATGCAGCCACAGACAATCTCACAAAGGGGAGAGATGATGGAGAAAAGGTGGCAGCACTGACTGCATTGCCCTGTTCGTGGAGCTACTAGTAATTGTGGACGGCCCACCCATCACACATTTTCCTGGGATCCCAGGGGAACAAGACTCTTGAGAAGAAAGGTGGAGAAGGGGCCAGAGGATCCAGCTCTGGGGAGGGAGGCTCCAACCCGACCTCCAACTCCAGACAGGCGGCGGCTCAGAGCCGGAGTCCAGACCAAACAAGGAGACGTCCTCTGGGCATGTGGGATGTGACCGCAGGAAAGTTCACTCTCAGACCCTGCCCTGACTCATAAGAAATCCCCGGTTCTGGCTGGGGAGGAAGGCGACCCTGGAGGCCGGCTGTTAGTGATCCCTGTGAGCAGCCTGCTGAACACGCATGGCGCGAGGTGCTCCCCGGGTGTTGCCAGTAATGGTGAAAGTACTGAAGCTTTTCATTCATTAGAGCGGGTTCATCGTTATCTGTAGCGTGTCATGTTTAATCACTGCATCGCAAGCCTCTTTCTGAATGGAAGAGGGAGAGGGCAATCTGGCCTGTGGGCTGGGAGCTGGGCATGCCACGGCCTCGTCTGTGTCACAGCTCATGGTGGGGGTAGGGGTGGGATCAGCCTGTGACCATCATCTGCCATGGGGGTGTGATGGGGAAAGGTCCAAGACCTGTCGCATTCGATGACTTGGGGGGCCAAGCACAGGCTGCGGCTTTTTATCACCTAAAGAGGAGTAACTGATGGGCAGAAGGTGTGGGATCCCGGAGCGGTCGACCTAGATTGCCTAGATTGCCACCACACTCCCACCAGCCCTGAACTTGAGCCCCTGGACAACAGACCTAAGACGGCCATCAACAACAGTTTCTTCTTGAGTGGAGGATGGAGGGTCAGGCAGTCCCTTCATGGAGCAACCTGAGCTCAATTATGGTTTGATGCACTGCTGCAATGAAGGAGGACGTCCCCACGTCACCCACAGGTGTCCATTGCCATAGGGCAATATTCAGCAACCTAGGACTGGCAGTGGAGAACAGAGGTAATATTTGAAAAGGAAGTCTGAACCTCATCTGGCTTTGTAAATTGGGTTACAGCATTGTTTGGCCAATGGGCAAAGTAAGCTATAGCCGAGGGATGGACCATGCTGCAGGGGTGGAGAGAAGGTTGAGGACCAAGTGGACACAGGAAGTCATTCTCCTAAGAGAAGAAAGGATAAAGAGAAGAGAGAGAGAGAGAGAGATGGAAGCTTCCCCCCAAATAGGTTAAGCTTCCTGCTTACCCTGGAAGGCCCACCTTGCCCTGGAAAGCTCACTGCTGGGGAACTGCAGGTGAGAGAGAAGCCAGATGGCAGCCCACGAGAGATCCTGGAGCACAGCTCTCGGACGCAGCAGCAGGTCGCAGAGCAGGTTTGCAGGGGACCACCTGGGGCCAGCAGAGGAGACTGTCGGTGGAGACAGCAAAGCAAACAGAGGAATTCACCTGTGCCCTGGTGAATGGTGATGCTGCATCTGCCCCCCCGGGCCTGAGGTGCAAGGCTGCCCACAATCCTGTGTCTGTGTGTGCACTTTTAATTGGATTTACCATGGAATATTTGGGCTGTACTGCATTTTCTATTAAACATCTCAGCCTCACATTGGGGTAAGTGGGTGTGCCCAGATTTTAGTCATCCCCTTGACACTAGAAGAAGGGTAAACATTTAGTTAAAAAGTTAAGGAAATAATTACCCAGAGACTTGGGGACTTGCCCAGATGGAGGCTCTGGGATGTTGTGCTCACTGACCTGGCATCTCCAGCTGTGCCCCAGATGTGCTTGCAGTGTGACCGAGGAGGCTTGGGGGTAGAGCTGGGGTTGGGGCTTCCTGAGCTAGTGACCACAGTCTGAGATGCTCTTGTCTCCTTTGGAGTTTCTGGTCTTTCCACGCTGTTGCTAAAACTCAACACTTTTCCTCTGAAGCAGGGGACGTCTCTATGCCACGCTGGGGCCCAATTGGCGGGTTCCAGTTCGGAATTCTCCTAGAACCCGGAGCTGTGTCTACAGGTATTTGTTTATTTGTGTGTTCAGTCATTCAGCAAATAGCTATAGGGTGCTTGTTGGATGCTAAGCACTGTGCTAGAGGCTGCGAACGAGGCGGACACAGGCTCTGCTGCAGTCCGTGAGGCTGCTGCTACAGAAGAGACAGAAACGGAACAGAAAGTCACAGATGCCCGTGGTCCCAGAGAGGAGGTGGGGTGCCCTGGAAGGGGAGAACAGGGAAGCCTTCCCTGGAAGAATGATAGGGACTAACCGAACACAGGGAGGGGAGGCATACAGGCAGTAGGGGTGCCCCAGCCAAGGGAAAGCCCCCAGGGCCCTGAGGCCGGAAGAGCAGAATGACTCCATGAGTGAAGGAAAGGCAGTGTTGCAGGAAATGAGAGAGGGGAGAGGGGTGCAAAGTGAGGCTGGAGAGGTGGGAGGGAGCCATGTCCAGCAGTGGGTAAGAATGGTAGTCTCAAAAGTACTGAGGAGTTGGATGGGTAGGGGGAAGGATGGGGACATGACCAGGTCATCCTGGCCACGGTGTGGAGAGAGCACTCGAGGAAGGCAAGAGTGGATGCAGGGAAGCCAGGGGAGGGCATCAGGCAGTCATTCAAGGGAAGATCAAGCTCTGGCCTAAGGTGGGGGGAGTGGGATGGCTGAGAGGGACAGTCAGGCAGATTTAGGACATAGGATCAATGCATCCTTGGTGTTGATTAAGTTGCAGGGGCAGAGGGGTAAGAGAAGAAAATTCCCAGGTTTCTGGCTCAAGCAGCCACGTGGATGGTGGTGCTGTTCACTGGGCTGTGGAGGAAGAGTTTCTTGAGGGACAGGCGCTGCCAGCTCGAGGGAGGTGCCTATCCAGTGAGCAGAAGCTCCTGCGTGCAGGGCTGGAGCTCGGGAGAGAGGGCTGGGCTGGTGCTGCACTTGGACGTCTTCACCTCCAGGTGGCACCTGAATCCCCATGGCAGAGGGTGAGCGGAGCCCTGAGGAAAAGGTGCAGGGTGAGGCGGTGTGTGGGCCCGCAGCCCCTTCTCACTCCACCCAGCCTCTCCCCTGCCTCACTGCTCCTCCAAGGCTCCTGCCAACACAAGAAGGAGGGGCTGCCCGGGCCCCAAGCTCCCCAGGTGGAGAGGAAGCCCACAGGTGGGAGCCCAGGGGAGCGGCCAGGAGGAGGCCACAGCAGAGGTCAGCATAGGGTGAGGGTGCTGCCAGAGGCCTGGGTTACAGGGAACCTGGTCACCAAGGCTAGAGTGTTGCAGCGCTCAGAAAGACGAGAGAGGCAAAAGTTCTCAGCTGTGGGTGAGCCCAGGGCCACCTTCCTTCAATGCTCTCTGTGTCCTCGGGCCTCCCTGGCCTTGCCACTGCGCTGTTGAGTCCTGTGGCCTGTGGCAGCATCGTGGACTTGGCAGTGGGGGACTCGTGGGCCCCAGAGAGTGAGAGGGTGCCGACGTCAGCTCCTCCAGGGCAGTGTCTGACCAGTGGTCTCCCCTCAGCCCCACCGGCCCGTGCATCTGTACGCTGGGGAGCTCAGCAGCAGTGCCCACCATGGAGGGGCCTCTGAGAAGGAAGACTCTGCTCAAGGAGGGACGGAAGCCTGCGGTGAGTGCAGACGCACGTCCATCCAGAAGAGGCCTGGGCATCAGTGAGGGGCCTGGGCCCCAGAGACCAGCCACCCAGGGTTCAGGCCCTGGCTGTGCCACCAAGTGGGCAAAGGCCTCAGTTTCCACATTTGGAATTGGGATAAAATAGTGCCTGTGTCCTACAGGATTTGGCAAGAATATCACATGTGCAGCAGTGCACACAGTGCGCATGCAGTGAACAGGGTCTGTGCAACGACCCTGAGGGCAGGTGGAAGCCCGGAGACCCTGGGAGTTAGGGTGGACACTGCCCCTGAGAAGGTCAGCCTGCACGGAATTCCCAGATGCAGATTCCCTCTCTCCTTCCACCAGCATCATAAAACAAGTGGTGGAGAGGACAGGGACAAGGGATCAGGGGGACCTTCAGGCTCCACCACTAGTCCCCGAGTCACTTGTGCTGGACCCAGATGTCGCTGGCTCCATGACCCCCACCCACAGCAGGGCCTCAGCCCCTGGCAAAGGCCTCACTGTGATTTCCCCGGAGCGGCCTCCGCAGGCTGCCAGCAAACCCACCTGTGAGCTGCATCTCCAGGCATCTTCTGCTTGTGCCGCTCTGCCCTTCCTCTCCTGCTCTGGCCCCTCCCCGCCCCTGTCCACTACCCACGGAGCCACTGGAGATGCCCCTCCTATCAACGCCCACCGTGAAGATGCCAGCCCCCCAGCCCAGGTGCCAGACGCTCCCCTGTCTTCAGGTGCCAGGTGGTTCGTGGGTGACAAGGAGAGTCTTCACCCCAGCCCTGGACCACACTCGGTCCCTTGGGCTCAGAGTGTCCCAAAGCATCCTGTGACATGGGGCCCTATATCTGGCCTGGTGCACAGACCTGCCTGCCTCTCTCCTGCATCCAGAGTCCAGGCCCCAGGCAGTCTGAGGCCAGCATGAGAGAGTATGCTAAGAGCAGCGTTTTCTCAACTGCCGGTGGGCCCAGTAGAGAGGAGTGAAATCAGTTCCGTGGCTCATGCCCCATATTTTTGAGTAGAATAAAATCGAACAGACTGGAAAATGTCGGAGTTCCTTTCACATAGTAAAGGTAAGTATTGTTTCATGAAGCTTCTTTCAGTTCGACATACATATGCATATATGTGTGTTGTACACACCTGTGGGCGTTGTCAAAAAGGTCTGAAAGGCACAGCTATCACGGCCCCCGGCGACACAGCCCCACCTGGGAAGAGGGGCCTTGCAGATTGTGATGCAGAGCAGTCTGCTCCTGTGCGCTCAGCCCTCTTCCTTCCTGCAGAACCAAAAGGCCCACTGAGGTGACTTTCCCCGAACCAAGGAGCAGAGCCCCGAACAGGGAATTCCAGCCGTCGCGCCTGGAGAAGCTGAAACTAAGCATCTTGGCCCTGTGGGCTGTTCCCCCTTCTAGCTATAAGCGCTTCAAAAGCCTTGCCCTTCCATCTCAGCCAGAGCAACCCATCGCAGACGTTACGGTTCTTCTAGGCTGTGGTGTAGCATGTCTATGTTTTAAAAATGTTTTTCCCCAGGACATTCTTGGGCCCAGGTCACCTGAACATGTAAAAATTGGGCCTTGGCACTGCCATAGACAAGGTGGAAAGAGGAAAGGCTCTGAGTACAGGAGCGGAGAGTGGAGGTGGGGCTTCGGGTGGATGAACTCAGAGGCACTGATGAGGAGAGGCTCCCTGCTCTCGGCCCTGGGTGGAGGGGCCCTGAGAAGGGAGGTGGAGCGGGGGAGGAGAGGAAGCCTGCGCCGGCACTGATGGCGAGGCGGGGGCACCCTTCCACCCGCGTGGCGGTGTCTGTAATCAGGCAGCGGGGGGACTGCACCCCACCATGTGCAGTCTTGTCACTCTGCCTCCCCTTCCTCTGTAGCTGTCCTCGTGGACCAGGTACTGGGTCATACTCTCAGGATCCACCCTCCTGTATTATGGAGCCAAGTCCTTGCGTGGCACAGACCGGAAACACGTAAGCCCCTGAAAGGACTGTGGGTGCTGGACGGCATCTGGTGTGAACTGCAGGGGAGCAGGTGGGGGTGGGGAAGGCGGTGGCGGGGCACACGTCGGCCTTCCTTGAGGAGTGGAGGGCATGGGCCCCCCAGCTGTGCTCTTATTCCTCTCCAGTATAAATCCACACCGGGCAAAAAGGTCTCCATCGTGGGCTGGATGGTGCAGCTGCCTGACGACCCTGAGCACCCAGATATCTTCCAGCTGAACAACCCCGACAAAGGTAGGCCGCGGGCCTGGAGCTGGTGCTGCTGCTTCTCTCAGCCCTGTTTCCTCCTCTGCTAAATGTGCGTTTTGAAATAGTAGAACTTTTGAGGCCGCTGCTTTCCCTTTGCTCTAGGTTCTGATGTTCACAGGGTCCCCTCAGTGGTCCAAAAAAGCTACTTAGATCCTGGTCGGTGTGTCCACTGAGTGGTGTGCATGGCACGTGGCTGCAGGAGTCCTTTCTGTGGCCTCACCTACAGCTACTGGTGCCATCACCCCTGGAGCCACAGCCTGAGGGTCTTGGAATCAATAACCTAGTCCTGGATGAGGCAGAGACCATGGGGCTGAAAGGGTCTTGGGAGATTTCAGGGATGCCCTGACATTACCTGTGCCACGAGACTCTGGCAGGGTCCTGGTCCAAGGCCAAATCAGAGAAGAACCCTTTTACAAAAGCCCCATCTTTAACTTGCCCAGTTGTCTGCCAGTCCCCCCTGGTTCTATCCTTCCCCCATGACCGTGCTGGAAAGAAAAAGCTCTGAACGCCGTCTGGTCCAGGACCCCTGTCTGTAGTGACATTCAGAATAGGCCATGCTAGTCTCCTTGGTAGCCCATGTCGCATGACAAAACCCCCAGTTGCCTGGGTCTTGGGTTCTCTCCAGGCAAACTCGGTGGGGCTGTAAGGTCTCCAGGCACCTTCACCCCTTCACAGGCAGGTCTGGTTCAGCGTTTGTGTAGATGCAGATCACTTGGGGGTCTTTTAAACTCCAGCTTTGGATTCAATACATCTGGAGTGGAGACCAAGATGCTGCATTTCTAACAAGCTCCCGGGTAATGCAGATGCTGCTGCTGGTCGAGAGAGCACATCTTGACTGTCAGGGTTCTAATGTTAGCTGGGAAGTGAAGAAACAGGAGCCTCAAGGAGCCCAGGGAACGGAGACAAGAGGAGCCACGTTCTCTGCTCTCCATCTGAGTGACTGAACCCACGTCAGCTACACACATCATAACGTGTCCTCAGTCTGATCGCCATTTGAGTTTCTTCCTCAAGGCTCTTGGCCCAGATTTGAGGTGGTTTCCTTAGGAAGAAAAGGCTGGGCCTACACAAGCTTGACTTAAAGACCTTGTGGCCATGAGGACCACAGACCACTCTTGGGCCTTGGTCCAGAGGAAAGCACTGTCAGGCAGAGGGAAATGTGACACAGCAGGTGGCCAGGGTCCTTGGATAGAATTCAAGGGTCTCTGAACTTGGGTGGGAAAAAATTATGTCTTTGTTTTCCTTGACCTCTAACTTCTTTAATGATAAGTATTAAACTACTAGAATGTTCGCAATGTCTGTGATTTTTATCTGCAAGGGAAACCACAGACGTCTTGGTATCTCGCATGTATCATTCGTGCTCATCTCTTTGAATAGCAGTACAGTAGCGGAGCTTCCCCCTAGGTCTTGTTATTAGTGCATTAATGGAAAGCACGCGCGGGGCTGGCCTGGCGGGGCAGCAGTTAAGTTCGTGCACTCTGCTACAGCAGCCAGGGGTTCGCCAGTTCGGATTCCGGGTGCAGACCTACGCATCACTTGGCAAGCCATGCTGTGGCAGGCGTCCACATATAAAGTAGAGGAAAATGGGCACAGGTGTTAGCTCAGGGACAATCTTCCTCAGCAAAAAGAGGAGGATTGGTGGCGGATGTGAGGTCAGGGCTAATCTTCCTCAAAAAGAAAAGCACATGTAGAACCACATCACTCATTTGCTTTTTAGTAGTTTGATAACTGTATTTCAGTATTACTGATTTCCTTTATATTTTATTTTATGCATTTGAAAACATTATTCTGAGAAGAGTTTACAGGCTTCACCAGAGCCAAAGGCACCATGGCCCAAAAAATGGTTCAGAGCCCTGGTCCAAAGAGACAGCCTGGGAGTGCCGGGGGCTCCTCCTCTGCAAGCCCCAAGGTTGCCTTGGGCTGCCCCTGACCTCCCTTCATTGAGTTACCGTGATCACGTTTACCTTCATGCCACAGTCACAGGCACACCATCCCAAGTGACCCTCTTCTTAACCAGCGGTTTCTCTACCCGTCAGGCAATGTTTACAAGTTCCAGACTGGCTCCCGGTTTCATGCAATACTGTGGCACAAGCATTTGGATGATGCATGTAAAAGCAACAGGCCTCAGGTAAAGTCACCAAAACCCTGCTTGTCACCTGAAATACCCTCTGCCTCCCTTAGGACTAAGGGTCTGTATGAAATAGGGCTCGCTCCTCCCTCAGAGCCTGTCAGCTAGGCTCAGGCCCCTCTTTTGATCAGCCTTTTCCAGTGAGACAGGGCACCTCCTGCTCAGCTTAGAACTAGGCCCAGCTTCAGACAAGAACTTTCAATCTGGTCCCTGTGTCTTTCCCACTAAAAGAAATGCCATAGAAACAGCCATGGGGACAGTTAGGTGGCAGGTGCGATATTGCCCCAAGGGTCAGGCTGTAGCGTCTATTTGGATCATCCCCACAGAAGCTGATTCATGGGAACGCTCCAAACTGACTAAAGGGCCTCCCTGCCCCCACACCCTTAGGAATAATAATACTACTAATTTATTGAGAGCCGACCATGGCTGCTGATGAATGGGGCTCTTGGCTCCTCAGCATGTATGAGTCACCCGGACCCCTGGTCTGCTGGGCCTGGTTCGTGGCTCGGCCCTCCCCCGATCATGCCACCCCGCCCAGGACCAGGCATTACGTGAAATGCTTTACACACAGGAATTGGCTGAATCCTCCAACATCCCTGTGAGGTAGGTTCTCTTACTGTCTCCGTCTTATGCTGAGGACGCCGAGGCTCAGAAAAGGTGGCAGACGCTTAAGTTCCCACCGTTAGTGAGATCTAACGCAGGCCTGCCTGACCCAAACTCTGTACTTGTTCTTCCGCCTCAGACTTCTTGGGGAGCCCCTGGCTTGCTCAGCCTCCTGCAGTTGAGCTAAAGGCCTGGCAGCATAGCCCCCACTGTCCAGGCTTGTAAGAGGAATGGCTGCCCCAGCCCTCAGCACCAGACAGGGGCAGCATGGGGCTGCTGTGCCAGGATTGGTGCTCCCGTCCCTAAGCCTCCTTGTCTGTGTTCCCCAGGCATCAGCCAGAAGAGGGAGCTGGGCCGTTGGGTCTCTCTCCTCAGACTGGGGAGAGGGCACCAGGCCTTGGCGTAGATGGGGGCTCCGAGGAGGAAGGGTGGGTAGCAGCTGGCAGGCCGCAGCTCCGAGGTCTGAGAGGACCTCAGCAAAGGCCAGTTCACACCAGGCATTGGGGTCCCGGAGGTTAAGGACTTCTGTCATGCTGGTCACAGCACAGTCACAGACTTCTTGACCCCTCAAAGCAGTTCTCGTAAAGCGGAGGGAGGTCTCTGATGGCATGTCCCATGTTTCTGTGCTCTGTTTGGTCCTATTCAGGATTTTCACCTGTAACATAGATGAGGACATATGTGACAAGCTGATCAAATTATAGATAAGAAGCTAGAAAGTAGAATTAGCAAAAAGTCCTCAACAAATTAAAACAGTAGGACAAGACTGATCCAGGGATAAACTCGAGGTACCACAGGGAAGCTCAAAATAAATTGTGTTTGAGTCCCTCGACTCACCTGTCCGCCTGCTGGGAGCTCGTCCGAGGGCTGTGCTCACACAAGCACACAAAGGTGGTGGTTAAGAATGTTCGCTGCAGCATTGTTCTTGATAGGAAAACCCTGGAACCTCGGTGACGCTCAGTAAATCCCTATTGTGCAACACCTGATAGCAATTGGAAAGGTGGTGGCAGGTCTGAGCGTGGTCACCTGAGAGGAGCTCCAGGCTGTAAGTCAAAAAGCAGAGCGTCAAAGCGTATGTGAGGCCCGTCTCATTTGGTTAAAATAATATGCATTTTTATTATATGTTTGTTTGTGCATATAAAATTTCCAAAATGATGTACAAGAAACTATAATTCTGTGGTTTCTAGAGTGCTACGTATATTCTTCATGTTAAACAAATGTAATTGCCCATCTCCGTGATGGAAAGACTGGGAGTTTTGGTCAACAGTCACCTTAAGTTGATGCAAAGTGAATAAGGTGTTGAGGCTTGAACAAGGCTGGTGCCGCCTCAGGTCACAATAAGAGAGGAAGAGTGGCCTGACCTCGTCTGCACTGGTCCCACCGTGCATGTGTGGGGACCCTCATTAGCTCTGAGTGCCACTCGAAGAGCACAGAGTCTTGGAGCTCACCTGCACACACAGGTGGCCCCATGACCTGTGAGCAGGAGGCTGGGGTGGCTCCAGGTCTGACAGGGACTGACAGCCCTTAAGTGGGCCACCAGGCTGGTGGAGGAGAGGAAGGAAATGGGGCTCGGTGTCCGCCCCGTGGCAACAGCCTTTGCACTCTGGCGGCCCCAGCTGGGAGCAGCCGTGGTTGCTCTGAGCAAGAGCCCATTCTCCCTCTCTGGGGCAGCAGCAGCCCCACAGCAGGTGGCAGAGAACTGGGTCGAATCCATTTGGCAGAGCAGGTGTTTGGTCAGAAGGACAAATGGATGGAATTTCAGGTATGGCAAATGTGGTGTGTCATGGCAAGGTTTTGCAACTTTTACGTATTTTTGTCCTATTTTTAGGAGGCGGATCTTTTATTTTTTCCACTTTTCCCCCCTTTTATTTTTAATTTACTTTCAACCAAATACTCCCACTCGGTGCCGTGTGCAATAATGAGAAGTTGGCAACAACTCAATATCCCGCAGCGGAGGATTATTTCAGTAAGCCACAGTGCCTCGTGTGATGATGTACCGGGAGGGAGCGACGAGGGCGTTACAGAAGTGCGTTAGCCTCCTGGGAAATCTCAGTGGCTCAGATTCGTTTCCTTTTTTGTAGAATTGCATTTCTTAAAATTGTTTGTACTAACACTGAATACGCTTAAACCTTATTTATAAGGTATGTGTAAGGTGTGAACCACAGCAATAAAACAAACACCCCTGTACCCGCCACCCACCCACCAGCCTAAAGGCAGGGCGCCCAGGGCCTTGGAAGCGCTCCCAGCCCCAGGGCCCTCTTCCTAATGCCACTTCCTCCCTCCCTTCCTTAAGGTATTGTCTGGGCTACATTTTTTTAAAACTTTTTTTATAAATAGAACCATAACTGTACATTTTCTTCTGTCACTTGCTTTTTTCCTACAGTGTGTTCCTAAGATTCATCTGTGTCAGTGTGTACAGCTGTCATTCATTTATTTGTACTGACTTTTTTTATCAGGTCTTCTCTCAGTGATTCCAAAAATGATTTCCTGCATTTTGCTATTTTGAACAACGCTGCTGTGGCCATTCTTATAGCTGTCTCCTGGTGCAAGGAGATGCATTTTTTCCAGTTCATCATTTTGACCAAATTGATACCAGTGTGGATTTGTTTTTGATGAAATTGCTTCTCATCAAATCTCCTGGAACCCCACAGCAGTGCTGGCAGGGAGGCCTGGGGCTAGGGGCGTGTTAGCAGCTTGGAAGGGAGGGGTAAAGACCCTGACCTTGGGCTGGCGGTCCCCCCGTAGAAGCTGGGATCTTGTCCTGGGGACACAGCTATGGGAAGGTCTTAGGGTTCCCAATGTCCCCAGACTTCCTCCGTGTGCTTTCATTTGCCAATTCCTGCCTCCCTTGTCCCCATGCTTCCCCCCACTGGTTTCCCTTCTGGAGGCATATGCCCATTCGTCTCCTCTCCACTCCAAATGGAGCTGTATTTCAACCCAAGGATAGCAGTTGAGAGCGTGGGCTCTGGTGTCTTAGCCCTGCCACTTGGTCGCTGTGTACTTCACCTCTCTAAGCCTCAGTTTCCTCATCTCTATAATGGGGATCCTCCCAGTACCTGCCTCACGGGGCTGTTGTGAGGACTGGAGGCCACGCACATATGAAGTATTCAGAGCAATGCCTGGCACGCAGTGGTCACTTAGCAAATGGCGCTTGTTATTCCTGCTGTGTCCTCTCCCCACCTGACCTGCTCATTCACAGACTGACTGGGAAAGGCCTGGTCCCTTCCCTTAGGGACCAGCCCTTGTCCCCGTCTGCAAGGTTGGAACTGTGACAAGAGGCTGAGCTTTCTCTTCTAGGTACCTGCAAACCTTATGTCGTTTGAGTAAGTCTCTGCAGGACTTGGCGTGACTTCAGAGGCTTCTGGGAGCCTGGCCTGGGACTGGTGGTGAAGCGCAGGTCCTGGACACAGGCTGTTGGCCAGGGTGCTGGGAGACCCACAGCCGAACTCAAGGGGACCCCGCCTGTGGCCTCACAGTCCGGAGGGCTCCGCCAGTGCTGGATCCACCTGCCAATCCCCAGCGACCCTCATGACACTCATTCTGCAGCGCCACCTCACTGGGCCGTGATTGGACCCCAAACTGTACACCCCGCCCTCCCTCTCTGGGCCCTCGTCCGTCCACGAGCTGCTGCTGCGACTAGAGAGCATTCGGCCCACGGTGGGTCCCCAGTGCTTTCTCCTGCAGAAGAGTGGACACTGTTAACCTGTGTTGAGGGGCCAGAGAGAAGGAACAGGCTGTGGAACTGGCTTTTTACACCCCAAGTGCACGGGGTTGCTCGCCCACAGGGCTGCCTCAGATTTTGTACAACCCGTAAAGCGTCCTCTGAGTGTGCGTGCCGTATACGTGTGTGCGCGAGTGAGTGTGGACTCTTCGAGAAACATGCATTTTGGCACAAGACTTGTGACATCACACACTTCATTCACTTTGAGGCCCTGCTTTAACCTTCAGTGACAGCCTTGCCCATCGTGGAAGGTCAGAGTGAGAGCCCAGATTCCTCCTGTGTTAAGGGTCCCTTGCGTTCTTTTACTGTAAACAACAATGCCTTAAATTGTGTCTTGTTTTCTGTTCCTATGGGTGCTATTCATCTGGAAGGCCTGCTCCCTGGCCCCCGGGTCCCTTCCAGGCCTTGTTGCTGTCAGCTCTTCAGAGGCAGGACCTGGCTTCAGGACTGTGGACTGGGCCACTGGCCTGCTTGCTTCCTCCTATCCCCCTCCCTCGGGGTCTGAAGGCTCTTCTCTTCTCACTCCCTCCCACCATGCCAGAAGGGGAACTTGTGACACCTTCTCCCAGCTTCTCAGCAGCAGCTCGGAAGCCGCCATGCTCTCTTGAATAGCCGCCCAGCAGCTACTTTGCATCAACCTCTCCCCGCGGGGCAAGGCTCTGGCCCCCATCATCTCACCCCTTTGCCTCCACTGCCGGGGTGGCCCACTGCGATTCCTGATTACACTGGGGAGCTGAGTGACAGGAGGCCTTAAGCTCTCCCAATCTTGCCCCTAAACACAGTCACCAGCAAGTTCTCCATCATCCAAGTCCAAGGGCACAATTGTTGATGACCGTGGTGACAAGAGAGCAAGCCCTGGGGAGTGAACGGTCCGAGCTCTGCATTCAGTTAAGAGCTCTCCATGTGAACAACGTCCTTCCTCTGTCACTCTTTGTCGTATTCTTAAGTGACTTTTATTTTGCACAAATACATTTTTATTCAAAATAATGAATAAAAATTAGCTTTATTTATAGTAGCTTTATCACCACAACTTCTCTCTCTGTCTCTGATCTGGGTGTCCTCATTCTGAGAAGGAAACCCTTCAATAGTTTTCTGAAAGAGACTGAATTTCTGAGTCCTTGTCACTGTTATGGTTTCAGAGCTCATACTGATCACATATCAAACTACCCTTAAGCATTTCTGGGCAAGGTGGTTCCAACAGCATCTTAACCAGGAAACTGTAATAGGTCAGTTTAAAAACTGCTAAAGGACCCACCACTGTATTTTGATCAAACGGTGATGACTCTTCTGAAAATTTGAATGAAAGGGTGAGGAAAGGAGTTGTCATCAGGGTCTTATTTTGTGGTCGAGCCTTACTGTGCTCAGTAACTGACCCTCCTTTGGAACAAACTCTAGAATACTTTTGTGCCAGGAGAAACTCCAGATGGTAGAGCTAATGCCAGCAAACCTTGGCCACTGGAGCATTTCACACCCACCCACAGCCAGGTCTAGATGCGTGCACCGAATTCGTACCCACGACCATTCAACGAGGTTGAATGAAAACACCAGACGCTGCAAACAGCTCTCCCCAGAACCGCCGTGTTATTGCTCTCACCTACACTGAATCTGATTCTACCTGTTCATTTTCTTAAAGTCTGAAGTTTGGATGAAAGTGTGAGACTGGACCATCAGCTACTTATTTTCCTTGGGTTTCTCCACTCTTCAAACTCCCCTGGTTTTTCTCACATGAAATATAGATGCCAATCCAAAAGCCTCAGAATTTCAGGCTCCACTCAATCAGTTAATTTCCTGCCCTTCACAAATTTTTCTCGTCTTTCACAAATGTTTTCTTCTGAGCCTAATTTTGAAATAGCACAATCGCAATTCTTGTCAAAGTGTTTAGTCTTCTCACGAATTGAGGCTGGTCCCACATCCCGTCCCAGAAGCATTCTTAGATTGGACTCTTGAAGAATCCGTTCAGACCTTGTTGGCACAGCCCTTGTAGAAGTGGTAAGAACCTTGAAGCTACCAGGAGAGTCCTGCAGACGGAGCTGAAGCACTCCCAGCGTGGGCGCAGGGCCAACCTGTGAGTTCAGTGCTGACTGCCTTCCTAGTGTTGGTTTGTCCCGCAAGCAGCAGGCGAGGAAGCCGGGCACAAACCCCAATGGGGACAGTCCAAGAGTGAATTCTCACCCTGGACGGACGCATTTCTGGGTTTTACTCCTTGGCTGTCCGCAGTGCACAAATATTTGTGAAACCATTGAAGGTGGTATGTCCTGCATGCATGTGCTGTATCTTTTTTTTTTTTTAAGCAAACAGATCATGGCACCCCAGAATGAAAATTATAGAATGCTGTCTACAAACTGTGGAGTAGGTAGCCAGTATCATTGTGATGCCCCAAGAACAGCTTACTTACCTCTCCCCGGAAGTAATTTTTGCCCCTCTCAGTTGAACAAGTTTTGTAACTCAAGGTCAGCCAAGTGCATTCTGACAAGTGACATACTTTGTGGAGGGTTGATGTGGTGCAGAGCAGTACAAATGTTGTTCCGAGTGTGCCCAGGGAGGGAATGTGGCCTCCCTCCCTCCCTGAAGAAGCCCGCTCCTCATGCTGCCCCCCTGTGGAAGTAAAGGCGAAGAACTTGAAGGCATTTTGCCTAGGAAAGAACCCACTCTCTCTTGCCAACTGGATTTATAAAGCATTGTTTTTCTTACCGAGATGACTATTTCTTTCATCGTCTTCCTCTCACCTCCCAAGCCCAAGAGGTGTATCTTTTATGATGCCATCTTACAGGTGGAAAATGGTCCCTGAAAATAGGAAGCTGTTCGCAAGCAGGGTCTGCTTTCATTCCACAGGTGGAGTCTAGAGCTCTGCGCGCACATCACTGATGCTTCTAACCAGGTGAACATTGCTAACGACACAAGCTAACTTATTTTTTGTGACTTCATAAATGACTTTCCTCAGCCCCACATCATACTGACGTGCTGGGTGAGTTCATGTTTAAAAAAGAAAAAAAAAAAACTACAAGAGTCCCTTTGAAATAGCTTCTCCGCGCAAATCCTCCCATTCCTTCATTCATCCACCTCTCTAGCGAGTGCTTCCCGTGTGCCAGGCTCCACCCGGGATATAAATGGCTGAGAACAAGACAGACCCGAACCCTGGCCTCGTGGAGCTGACCACTCAACGAACAAATAATTTTCACCACGCCATCTCTGCTGGCAAGACCCTGCCTCTCTCCTAGCACTGGGTACAAACCCTATGCAGGTTCCTCCAGAAAGGCTTCAAAAGGCTCACCAGACTGACCAGCCTCTTGATCAGTGAGTTCAGTTGCAATGAGGACTAGATGGAGTCGCTGTCCTGGAGGCTGGATGGCACAGAACAGCCAGGCACAGAGCTGTGGTTGGGACATTGAGGACTGAGGTGGAATGAGAGAGTAGGGTCAGAATGTTCGCAGTATTTACTTCAGAGGTTTTTGGGTTTAATTTCAGTGTTAAATGCAAGTGAAGCATGAGCAAGAGCTGCGTTTCTTGGATGTTGAGAACTTGTCCCATGGGCCACCTTGCAGCCCTGTGCTGCACAAGCGTGCGTACGCTATGGGCAGCCCTGACATGCCTGCTCGCAGCACAGTGCGATGGATCATCTGTCCTTTACAACCACTCATCTCTTTATCCATTTCTGAACGACTGTGACCATTCAGTAATGAAACAATAGAAATTAATTTATTAGTGTGGTATAATCTTTGATAAATTTCGTGCCAAAATGCATGGTTTTCCACTTAGCATTCAAAATGTTGCGTAGAGAGTAGTTTTCAATTTCTTATGTATTCTTCAAAGTAAGTTGAAAATCAGTTTCTACATTTTAATTCGTTTCTTGTTAAATCTGTTCCACTCTCCTGGGCTGTCTTTTTTTCCAGCAGACCCCCTGCATGCAGTTGTATAAGGACTTTCCTAATTCTTGTGAATTGTCTCACCCACAATAACCACTGAACATCAGCCCTCCGTGGGAATCTTTAGATTTTTGGTGAAGTATTTTGTTACCTCAGTCTTGTATCAAGTTGCTGTATTTTTCAGCTTGTTACACTGATAATAATTGTTTCGCTAATTAAATACTTTAATGTACAAACATCTTTGTTTACTTTGAAATTAAATGTGTTTTCCAATGAATATTGCTCAATTTATTAAAGTCATGTGCATTCACTTAGCAAACAGTTGCTGTGCCAGACACAGACATGGAGGAGGTGTGGGGCGCTCAGGGCCCAGCTAAGAGGTTACTAGAACATAAATGACATATAGGAGCAGTGCCCCCAGGGAGGGACAGAGTTGGAGCGGGCTGCACTCAGGGAAGGATGTGGGGGATCTGGGGGAGGCTGTAGAAGGCAGGGGCATTGGAGATTCAGAGATCTCTGAACACATGGAGGGAGGGGGAGGCAAGGAGCCAGAAAGCAGAAGGAGCAGGATGAGGCTGGGCAAGCAGGCCACCCAGTCTCACTGAGGGAAGGACTTGGAGGAGTAACGGGATCCACGTCTGAAAAGATATGCCGGGGGGAGTTCATGATGCCGGGCAAAACCAGAAACCCACTCTAGCTTGCCTAAGAGAAAAGGGGGACTGTCTTACACGGGTTGTCTCATGGAAACCTGAGGGGAGGACCAAGGAGGAGTGTCAAGGGGCTGGAAAGGGCAATGGAAAGCCCCCTACATCTTTCTCTCCCCTTCTCTCTCCGGACCGGCTCCTCTGCTGGGATGTGCAGGAGCAAAGGAGTCCAGGCCTTACCAGGAAAGCACCTGGAAGTCACTGAGGGAGTGTGGGCCAGGGAGTGACATGATCCAAGTTGATCAGGGGAGCCCCTGGCCCTGCCTGCCTCAGTTTCCCAGCTAGTGCTTTCCAAAGCTGCAGTGGCTGATTCTCCAAGCACAGGCTCACACACACACACTCCTCAGGCTCTGCTCCAGCATGTGCTCCCAGTTCCAGGCCAGCATGGCCACACCTCCCTAGCCACGACAAGCCCCGCTTGCTGCAGGGCCCTAGCTCACCTCCTCAGGACTTAGATGGCACTGTGGCCCCCAGCCCTACCCAGATGGGGTCGCTGCCCTCAGCCACAGTGCAGCGCTCTAACACGGATGCGTGTGACTTGGGGACAGGTGAGGACGGTGGGATGTGGTGGCTGTCACGCAGCTGGAAAGTGACGAAGTCAAGGCTTGAACCCACGACCGGCAGTCTGCAAATCTCCAGCCCCTCCCTGCCTCCAGCGCCACAAAGGGCCGCCGGGAGACGGCAGTAGCTCCTCTAGAAGGACGGAGAGGTCCGCGAGTCAATGCAGAGGGCACGGTAGACGCCTGTTTAGCCCGGAGGGCCGGCACTGTACCCGCCCCGCGCCTGGACGCCCGCGGAGGTGAGGCGGAGTGGACGGGCCACCGGCGGGGCGGGGCCGGGGCGGGGCAGGTTGAGGAAGGCCGGAGAGTGACCGGCCCGCACCGACTGGGGGCTTTGGAGAGAGAAGGCGGGGCTGTGCTTGTGGGCGGGGCACAGGGAAGGGCGGCCCCCAGAGGGGACGGCGCTCCGTTAGAAAGGGCCGGGAGGTCGTGGGGCGTGAAGGGGCGATGCTCGCGGGAGCCGACCCTTGAGGTTAGGGCGAGGGCCTGCGGAAGCTCAATAGTCGGGGGTAGGTGGGCGGGGCA